>NC_083446.1:10095618-10127692 GCF_020745735.1 Hemiscyllium ocellatum
GGTCTAACCAACCACTGCCAGTCTCTACCAGCCTCAAATACATTAGCGTGTGTGCGCAGGGGGGTGTATGTACGTGGGGCAGTGGGTGTGTGTACAGGGGGTGTATGTATGTGGGGCAGTGGGTGTGTGCAGAGGATGTGTGTACTTGGGGCAGTGGATGTGAATGCAGGGGGTGTGTGTACACGTGCGGCAGTGGGTGTATGTACAGGGGTTATCTCTATGTGTGCAGGGGGTGTGTGTGCAGGGGGGTGTATGTACGTGGGGCAGTGGGTGTGTGTGCAGGGGGGTGTATGTACGTGGGGCAGTGGGTGAGTGTGCAGGGGGGTGTATGTACGTGGGGCAGTGGGTGTGTGTGCAGGGGGTGTATGTACGTGGGGCAGTGGGTGTGTGCGCAGGGGGGTGTATGTACGTGGGGCAGTGGGTGTGTGTGCAGGGGGTGTATGTACGTGGGGCAGTGGGTGTGTACACGGGGGGTGTATGTACGTGGGGCAGTGGGTGTGTGTGCAGGGGGTGTATGTACGTGGGGCAGTGGGTGTGTGTGCAGGGGGGGTGTATGTACGTGGGGCAGTGGGTGTGTGTGCAGGGGGTGTATGTACGTGGGGCAGTGGGTGTGTGTGCAGGGGGGTGTATGTACGTGGGGCAGTGGGCGTGTGTGCAGGGGGGTGTATGTACGTGGGGCAGTGGGTGTGTGTGCAGGGGGGGTGTATGTACGTGGGGCAGTGGGTGTGTGTGCAGGGGGTGTATGTACGTGGGGCAGTGGGTGTGTACACGGGGGGTGTATGTACGTGGGGCAGTGGGTGTGTGTGTGGGGGTGTATGTACGTGGGGCAGTGGGTGTGTACACGGGGGGTGTATGTACGTGGGGCAGTGGGTGTGTGTGTGGGGGTGTATGTACGTGGGGCAGTGGGTGTGTACACGGGGGGTGTATGTACGTGGGGCAGTGGGTGTGTACACGGGGGGTGTATGTACGTGGGGCAGTGGGTGTGTGTGCAGGGGGGTGTATGTACGTGGGGCAGTGGGTGTGTGTGCAGGGGGGTGTATGTACGTGGGGCAGTGGGTGTGTGTGCAGGGGGGTGTATGTACGTGGGGCAGTGGGTGTGTGTGCAGGGGGGTGTATGTACGTGGGGCAGTGGGTGTGTGTGCAGGGGGGTGTATGTACGTGGGGCAGTGGGTGTGTGTGCAGGGGGGTGTATGTACGTGGGGCAGTGGGTGTGTGTGCAGGGGGGTGTATGTACGTGGGGCAGTGGGCGTGTGTGCAGGGGGGTGTATGTACGTGGGGCAGTGGGCGTGTGTGCAGGGGGGTGTATGTACGTGGGGCAGTGGGTGTGTGTGCAGGGGGGTGTATGTACGTGGGGCAGTGGGTGTGTGTGCAGGGGGGTGTATGTACGTGGGGCAGTGGGTGTGTGTGCAGGGGGGTGTATGTACGTGGGGCAGTGGGTGTGTGTGCAGGGGGGTGTATGTACGTGGGGCAGTGGGTGTGTGTGCAGGGGGGTGTATGTACGTGGGGCAGTGGGTGTGTGTGCAGGGGGGTGTATGTACGTGGGGCAGTGGGTGTGTGTGCAGGGGGGTGTATGTACGTGGGGCAGTGGGTGTGTGTGCAGGGGGGTGTATGTACGTGGGGCAGTGGGTGTGTGTGCAGGGGGGTGTATGTACGTGGGGCAGTGGGCGTGTGTGCAGGGGGGTGTATGTACGTGGGGCAGTGGGTGTGTGTGCAGGGGGGTGTATGTACGTGGGGCAGTGGGTGTGTGTGCAGGGGGGTGTATGTACGTGGGGCAGTGGGTGTGTGTGCAGGGGGGGTGTATGTACGTGGGGCAGTGGGCGTGTGCGCAGGGGGGTGTATGTACGTGGGGCAGTGGGCGTGTGTGCAGGGGGGTGTATGTACGTGGGGCAGTGGGTGTGTGTGCAGGGGGGTGTTTGTACGTGGGGCAGTGGGTGTGTGTGGGAGGGTGTATGTACGTGGGGCAGTGGGTGTGTGTGCAGGGGGGTGTATGTACGTGGGGCAGTGGGTGTGTACACGGGGGGTGTATGTACGTGGGGCAGTGGGTGTGTGTGGGAGGGTGTATGTACGTGGGGCAGTGGGTGTGTGTGGGAGGGTGTATGTACGTGGGGCAGTGGGTGTGTGTGCAGGGGGGTGTATGTACGTGGGGCAGTGGGTGAGTGTGCAGGGGGGTGTATGTACGTGGGGCAGTGGGTGTGTGTGCAGGGGGTGTATGTACGTGGGGCAGTGGGTGTGTGTGGGAGGGTGTATGTACGTGGGGCAGTGGGTGTGTGTGCAGGGGGTGTATGTACGTGGGGCAGTGGGTGTGTGTGGGAGGGTGTATTTCCGTGGGGCAGTGGGGGTGTGTGTACGTATACACCCTAACAGCACCCTTCCATACACCTGCCTCCCTTCCAATCTAGTTTCCTGTATCAGGGGCTCCTGATATGGTCTTCTGTACACTGGGGAGATTGAACATAAACTTAGGGAATGGTTTGCCGAGCATCACAGCCAGGCCAACTGGGGCTGACCGGGCCTCTCAGTCGCCACCCGTTTTAATTCCCCTTCCCACTCCCTTTCCAATGTGACCATCCTTGGCCTCCTCCACTGCCACAACGAACTACACCGCAAATTGGAAGGACAACACCTCATCTTCCGCCTGGGCAGCCTACACCCCGGAGGACTCAACATTGAATTCTCCAATTTCAAATAACCTCCCTCCCCATCCACTGACTCCCCAGCCCTTCCACCTCCCCCTCCATTCCTCCCTGCCAACAACTAGATTAATTCCTCCCATTGACCAACCAGGTCATACCCTCTAGTTGTCTTCACCTATCCCCACTTCACACCCCTGCCCCCACTACCGGCTTTATCTGCAGCTCCCCATACACCTACCCTCCCAGTCCTGAAGAAGGGTTACACCGACTTCTCCACCTCCTGATGCTGCCTGGTTTGCTGGGTTCTTCCACCCTCCTGCCTTTCCACTTTGGATTCCAGCATCTGCAGTTTGTCTGTCTCTAAACATGTCTGTGGGCCGTCTGCATGTGTATGGAGGGCTCACGTGCATGTGCTGGGGTATGGGGACATGCATGTGCATGTCACGCTGTGACATGGAGAGGTTCGTGCGCGTGGGGGGGGTGAGTTTGGTGATACGTGTGCTGGGGTTGTGTATACGTGGGGCGGCACATGTAGTGTGCATGTGTTGGGGCCTAGAGGTTGGGTGTGTATGGGAAAGTGCATGTGCGTTGGGGGTGTGTGTGTGCACATGGGGCAAGTGCGTATGCACAGAGAGGTGGGGTGGTGGTTGTGCGTGCGCGCAGGGAGTTGGGGTGGTGGTTGTGCGTGTGCGCGGGGAGTTGGGGTGGGGCTGTGCGTGTGCGCGGGGAGTTGGGGTGGGGCTGTGCGTGTGTGCGGGGAGTTGGGGTGGTGGTTGTGCATGTGCGCGGGGAGTTGGGGTGGTGGTTGTGCGTGTGCACAGGGTATGGTGTGTGGAGCAGAGAGTGTGCATGAGGAGGCTGCGGGGCGGGGGTGTAGTGGGTCCATGTGCATGTAGTGGGCGTGTGGGGAGGGTGCATGTACGTGCGGGTGTATGCACTTGGCCGTGGGGGATGAGGGTGCGTGTGTGGGGGACGTGGGGTGGTGCATGGGTCTGGTGAGCGTTTGCGGGGAGTGTCTGCATGTGCAGAGGGTGCATGTGCTAGGACGTGGGGTGGTGTGTGCGCGGCGGTGCATGTGCTGGGGCGTTGTGTACGCGCAGGGATCAGGGTGCGTGGACACGGTGCATGTGTGTGGAGGGAGGTGCGTGCATTGGGGCCTGAGGGTTGTGTGGGTGGGGTGGTGCATGTATGTAATGGGTATGTGGACAGGGTGTGTGGGGGGAGGGGTGGATTTGCATGGGGGGCTGCGTTGGGGTGGGGGGTGTATGTGCTGGGGCGTAGGGCAGTGTGCGTGCACGTGCTGGGGTGGTGCATGCACGTGCGCACGGATGTGCATGCGCTGGGGCATTGGGTGGTGTGTACGCGGGGAGGGTGTGTATGTGCGATGCCTGTGCGCGCGGGGAGGGGGGGTTGCAAGTACGTGGTGGGTACGGGAACATGTGCGTGCACGTGTGCCAGTGCCTGGGGAAGGTGGGTGTGCGCGTGGGGTGGTTGCGTGTTCAAGAGCATGGAGTGGTGCATGCGCGTTGCGTGCGCATGGGGAGGGTGCAGGGGGAGTGGTGCAGTATGTGCACGTGCGTGCGGCGGTGCGTGTAGCGTAGTGAGGTGTGTGAGGGGGGGTTGTGCGCGCTGAAGGTGCGTGCGCGTAGGGCATGGCACGGGGGTGGTGCGTGTGAGAGGGTGCATGTGCTGGGGTGTTGCGTGGGAGGGTGCGTGTCAGTGGGCAGTGTGCGCGCATGCTGAGGGTGCATGTGCGCAGGGGGTATGTGAGGGCATGCGTGGGGATGGTGCTGGGGCGGGGAGGGTGCTTGCGCATGCACTGGCAAGTGGGGGTTGCGAGTACGTGGGAAAGGTGCATGTGTGCAGGGAGGGTGTGTCTGCGTGAGGCTATGCGTGTACTGGGGAGTGGGGGTTGTGTGCGCATGACGAGTGAGGGGGGGTGGGTGTGCATGGGACTGGTGTGTACGCACGGGGTGGGTGCGTGCACTGGGAAGTAGGGTTTACGTGTTTGTGGGGCATCGCGTGTGCATGAGGCTGTGCGCGCACGCGGGGAGGGTGCGTGTGTGGGCGGTACTACACAGGTCTATGTTCGGGGCAGTGCGCGCGCGCGTGGATGTAGCGGGTCCATGTGCGTGTAGTGTGCTGGGATGTGGGATGCATGTACATGTAGCTGTGCGTGCGCTTAGGTGTGGGGGTTGCGTGTGCCGGGTGAATGTGCTGGGGTATGGAGTGCTGCGTGTGCGTGCAGAGTGTGCATGTGCGTTGGGTGGTGCGTGTTAGAGGGGAGGGTGCACGTTCGCAGGGAGGGTACACATGCATAGGGCGTGCATGTGCTAGGACGTGGGGTGGTGCATGCACGGCCGTATGTGCTGGGGCATTGCGTGTGTGCAGCTGTGTGCGTGTGCTGCCGCGTGGTTGTTGTGTGCGCATGGGGAACGTGCATGTGCTGGGCCATTAGGCAGTGCGTGTGCATGGGACGGGTGTGCAGGCATGGGAGGGTGCACGTGTGTGGGCGCGCGCGTTGTGCGTGCTGCTGGGGGGGGGGGGGGGGGGTTCATGTGCTGGGGCATGGGATGCTGTGTGCGCATGCGGGAAAGGTGTGCGCGCGTGTGTATATGTGGTGGTGTACGGGATTGGTGCGTGCGCTGGGGAGTGGAGGTTGCGCATGCGTGGTGGTGGTGTGTGGATGCGTGTGCTGGGGCGTCGGGCGGTGGATGTGGAGAGTGGGTGCGCAGGGTAGTATGTGCATACCTGGGTGGGGGTGTGCTCGTGCGTGGGAAGGGTATGTGTGCACGGGGAGGGTGGCTGGTAGTATTCCCCGCTGATGTTCAGGAGCGCTGAGTTTGGATCCTGCCCAGCGAGAAGGTCCAGTGTAAATCCAATAAACTCCTGGAACGAGGAGTCCCATGATCAGCCCGAGTCCGGTGTAGGGAGAAACCGACTGAGTTCACTGATGTCCTGACCCAGTCTGGGCCTAGGGAGGGGGATGCTTGAACCACAACAAGGTTTCTTCCAGCTGCCCGCTGGGCCGAAGAAGTACAGCCCATGGAATAATAAAGAAAATCTCTAGCCAAAGCATTACAAAAGGAGAGACAATAATTTGATTTACTGAGAGATATGAATGGACAGTGTTGCTTCTGGCTGAACCTTAGGCATCTTGGGTCACTTCCTTCCTCTTTTTCTGCCTCCCGGCTGGATCCTGGAGAGGGGCTGCTCGCTTCGATACAGAGCAGTCAGTCACCGTTACCATTGAGGCCCAGATTTCATCTTCAGCGGACTCCTCCTTCACCTCCTCCGCAGTGCTGCCTTCCTCAACCTCCTCCTTGGAAATGACAATTCCACATTCAAGCAGTCACAGGCAAAGAGGGGCCAGTATTAACAGGAGGTGGCCACTCAGCCCCTCGAGACTGGGGCTGCATGAATTCTGACCCAGTGTAGACTGGGCTACAGAGTTGACTTTAAATAAGTGTCCCATCACATGGACAAGTCTTTCAATAGCATGGTTTTGGAATTCATACTGTATCTCTCACTAGAAACAATTACCAGCAGAAACCGAGTCAATATAATGTCAGTAATTGTCTTCTGCTTTAAACTGTCAGCTGAGTCCGTTCTCTAACAGCGACTCAAACAGCATCCCACACCCAGCTACCCAGCGGGAGGGTGACACTCCCAGAACGGGAATGGGGAGATTCAGGGGAAATGCAGGTTCAAGCTGAACTGCCCAGTACATCAGAAAACAGTGCTGCACTGTCGGAGGGTCAGCGCTGAGGGAGCGCCGCACTGTCGGAGGGTCAGCGCTGAGGGAGCGCCGCACTGTCGGAGGGCCAGCGCTGAGGGAGCGCCGCACTGTCGGAGGGCCAGCGCTGAGGGAGCGCCGCACTGTCGGAGGGCCAGCGCTGAGGGAGCGCCGCACTGTCGGAGGGCCAGCGCTGAGGGAGCGCCGCACTGTCGGAGGGCCAGCGCTGAGGGAGCGCCGCACTGTCGGAGGGCCAGCGCTGAGGGAGCGCCGCACTGTCGGAGGGCCAGCGCTGAGGGAGCGCCGCACTGTCGGAGGGCCAGCGCTGAGGGAGCGCCGCACTGTCGGAGGGCCAGCGCTGAGGGAGCGCCGCACTGTCGGAGGGCCAGTAGTGCGGCACTGCTTCAGTGTCGGAGGGCCAGCGCTGAGGGAGCGCCACACTGTCGGAGGGCCAGTAGTGCGGCACTGCTTCAGTGTCGGAGGGCCAGTAGCGCCGCACTGTCGGAGGGCCAGTAGCGCCGCACTGTCGGAGGGCCAGTAGTGCGGCACTGCTTCAGTGTCGGAGGGCCAGCGCTGAGGGAGCGCCACACTGTCGGAGGGCCAGTAGCGCGGCACTGCTTCAGTGTCGGAGGGCCAGTAGCGCCGCACTGTCGGAGGGCCAGCAGCGCCACACTGTCGGAGGGCCAGCAGCGCCGCACTGTCGGAGGGCCAGTAGTGCGGCACTGCTTCAGTGTCGGAGGGCCAGCGCTGAGGGAGCGCCACACTGTCGGAGGGCCAGTAGTGCGGCACTGCTTCAGTGTCGGAGGGCCAGTAGCGCCGCACTGTCGGAGGGCCAGTAGCGCCGCACTGTCGGAGGGCCAGTAGCGCGGCACTGCTTCAGTGTCGGAGGGCCAGCGCTGAGGGAGCGCCACACTGTCGGAGGGCCAGTAGCGCGGCACTGCTTCAGTGTCGGAGGGCCAGTAGCGCCGCACTGTCGGAGGGCCAGCAGCGCCGCACTGTCGGAGGGCCAGCAGCGCCGCACTGTCGGAGGGCCAGCGCTGAGGGAGCGCCGCACTGTCGGAGGGCCAGCGCTGAGGGAGCGCCGCACTGTCGGAGGGCCAGCGCTGAGGGAGCGCCGCACTGTCGGAGGGCCAGCGCTGAGGGAGCGCCGCACTGTCGGAGGGCCAGCGCTGAGGGAGCGCCGCACTGTCGGAGGGCCAGCGCTGAGGGAGCGCCGCACTGTCGGAGGGCCAGCGCTGAGGGAGCGCCGCACTGTCGGAGGGCCAGCGCTGAGGGAGCGCCGCACTGTCGGAGGGCCAGCGCTGAGGGAGCGCCGCACTGTCGGAGGGCCAGCGCTGAGGGAGCGCCGCACTGTCGGAGGGCCAGCGCTGAGGGAGCGCCGCACTGTCGGAGGGCCAGCGCTGAGGGAGCGCCGCACTGTCGGAGGGCCAGCGCTGAGGGAGCGCCGCACTGTCGGAGGGCCAGCGCTGAGGGAGCGCCGCACTGTCGGAGGGCCAGCGCTGAGGGAGCGCCGCACTGTCGGAGGGCCAGCGCTGAGGGAGCGCCGCACTGTCGGAGGGCCAGCGCTGAGGGAGCGCCGCACTGTCGGAGGGCCAGCGCTGAGGGAGCGCCGCACTGTCGGAGGGCCAGCGCTGAGGGAGCGCCGCACTGTCGGAGGGCCAGCGCTGAGGGAGCGCCGCACTGTCGGAGGGCCAGCGCTGAGGGAGCGCCGCACTGTCGGAGGGCCAGCGCTGAGGGAGCGCCGCACTGTCGGAGGGCCAGCGCTGAGGGAGCGCCGCACTGTCGGAGGGCCAGCGCTGAGGGAGCGCCGCACTGTCGGAGGGCCAGCGCTGAGGGAGCGCCGCACTGTCGGAGGGCCAGCGCTGAGGGAGCGCCGCACTGTCGGAGGGCCAGCGCTGAGGGAGCGCCGCACTGTCGGAGGGCCAGCGCTGAGGGAGCGCCGCACTGTCGGAGGGCCAGCGCTGAGGGAGCGCCGCACTGTCGGAGGGCCAGCGCTGAGGGAGCGCCGCACTGTCGGAGGGCCAGCGCTGAGGGAGCGCCGCACTGTCGGAGGGCCAGCGCTGAGGGAGCGCCGCACTGTCGGAGGGCCAGCGCTGAGGGAGCGCCGCACTGTCGGAGGGCCAGCGCTGAGGGAGCGCCGCACTGTCGGAGGGCCAGCGCTGAGGGAGCGCCGCACTGTCGGAGGGCCAGCGCTGAGGGAGCGCCGCACTGTCGGAGGGCCAGCGCTGAGGGAGCGCCGCACTGTCGGAGGGCCAGCGCTGAGGGAGCGCCGCACTGTCGGAGGGCCAGCGCTGAGGGAGCGCCGCACTGTCGGAGGGCCAGCGCTGAGGGAGCGCCGCACTGTCGGAGGGCCAGCGCTGAGGGAGCGCCGCACTGTCGGAGGGCCAGCGCTGAGGGAGCGCCGCACTGTCGGAGGGCCAGCGCTGAGGGAGCGCCGCACTGTCGGAGGGCCAGCGCTGAGGGAGCGCCGCACTGTCGGAGGGCCAGCGCTGAGGGAGCGCCGCACTGTCGGAGGGCCAGCGCTGAGGGAGCGCCGCACTGTCGGAGGGCCAGCGCTGAGGGAGCGCCGCACTGTCGGAGGGCCAGCGCTGAGGGAGCGCCGCACTGTCGGAGGGCCAGCGCTGAGGGAGCGCCGCACTGTCGGAGGGCCAGCGCTGAGGGAGCGCCGCACTGTCGGAGGGCCAGCGCTGAGGGAGCGCCGCACTGTCGGAGGGCCAGCGCTGAGGGAGCGCCGCACTGTCGGAGGGCCAGCGCTGAGGGAGCGCCGCACTGTCGGAGGGCCAGCGCTGAGGGAGCGCCGCACTGTCGGAGGGCCAGCGCTGAGGGAGCGCCGCACTGTCGGTGGGCCAGCGCTGAGGGAGCGCCGCACTGTCGGTGGGCCAGCGCTGAGGGAGCGCCGCACTGTCGGAGGGCCAGCGCTGAGGGAGCGCCGCACTGTCGGAGGGCCAGCGCTGAGGGAGCGCCGCACTGTCGGAGGGTCAGCGCTGAGGGAGCGCCGCACTGTCGGAGGGCCAGCGCTGAGGGAGCGCCGCACTGTCGGAGGGCCAGCGCTGAGGGAGCGCCGCACTGTCGGAGGGCCAGCGCTGAGGGAGCGCCGCACTGTCGGAGGGCCAGCGCTGAGGGAGCGCCGCACTGTCGGAGGGCCAGCGCTGAGGGAGCGCCGCACTGTCGGAGGGTCAGCGCTGAGGGAGCGCCGTACTGTCGGAGGGCCAGCGCTGAGGGAGCGCCGCACTGTCGGAGGGCCAGCGCTGAGGGAGCGCCGCACTGTCGGAGGGTCAGTAGTGCGGCACTGCCGCACTGTCGGAGGGCCAGCGCTGAGGGAGTGCCGCACTGTCGGAGGGCCAGCGCTGAGGGAGTGCCGCACTGTCGGAGGGCCAGCGCTGAGGGAGTGCCGCACTGTCGGAGGGCCAGCGCTGAGGGAGTGCCGCACTGTCGGAGGGCCAGCGCTGAGGGAGTGCCGCACTGTCGGAGGGCCAGCGCTGAGGGAGTGCCGCACTGTCGGAGGGTCAGTAGTGCGGCACTGCTGCACTGTCGGAGGGTCAGCGCTGAGGGAGTGCCGCACTGTCGGAGGGTCAGCGCTGAGGGAGTGCCGCACTGTCGGAGGGTCAGCGCTGAGGGAGTGCCGCACTGTCGGAGGGTCAGCGCTGAGGGAGTGCCGCACTGTCGGAGGGTCAGCGCTGAGGGAGTGCCGCACTGTCGGAGGGCCAGCGCTGAGGGAGTGCCGCACTGTCGGAGGGCCAGCGCTGAGGGAGTGCCGCACTGTTGGAGGGTCAGTAGTGCGGCACTGCTGCACTGTCGGAGGGCCAGCGCTGAGGGAGTGCCGCACTGTCGGAGGGCCAGCGCTGAGGGAGTGCCGCACTGTCGGAGGGCCAGCGCTGAGGGAGTGCCGCACTGTCGGAGGGCCAGCGCTGAGGGAGTGCCGCACTGTCGGAGGGCCAGCGCTGAGGGAGTGCCGCACTGTCGGAGGGCCAGCGCTGAGGGAGTGCCGCACTGTCGGAGGGCCAGCGCTGAGGGAGTGCCGCACTGTCGGAGGGCCAGCGCTGAGGGAGTGCCGCACTGTCGGAGGGCCAGCGCTGAGGGAGTGCCGCACTGTCGGAGGGTCAGTAGTGCGGCACTGCTGCACTGTCGGAGGGTCAGTGCTGAGGGAGTGCCGCACTGTCGGAGGGTCAGTGCTGAGGGAGTGCCGCACTGTCGGAGGGTCAGTAGTGCGGCACTGCTGCACTGTCGGAGGGTCAGTGCTGAGGGAGTGCCGCACTGTCGGAGGGCCAGCGCTGAGGGAGTGCCGCACTGTCGGAGGGCCAGCGCTGAGGGAGTGCCGCACTGTCGGAGGGTCAGTAGTGCGGCACTGCTGCACTGTCGGAGGGTCAGTGCTGAGGGAGTGCCGCACTGTCGGAGGGTCAGTGCTGAGGGAGTGCCGCACTGTCGGAGGGTCAGTAGTGCGGCACTGCTGCACTGTCGGAGGGTCAGTGCTGAGGGAGTGCCGCACTGTCGGAGGGTCAGTGCTGAGGGAGTGCCGCACTGTCGGAGGGTCAGTAGTGCGGCACTGCTGCACTGTCGGAGGGTCAGTGCTGAGGGAGTGCCGCACTGTCGGAGGGTCAGTGCTGAGGGAGTGCCGCACTGTCGGAGGGTCAGTAGTGCGGCACTGCTGCACTGTCGGAGGGTCAGTGCTGAGGGAGTGCCGCACTGTCGGAGGGTCAGTGCTGAGGGAGTGCCGCACTGTCGGAGGGTCAGTAGTGCGGCACTGCTGCACTGTCGGAGGGTCAGTGCTGAGGGAGTGCCGCACTGTCGGAGGGCCAGCGCTGAGGGAGTGCCGCACTGTCGGAGGGCCAGCGCTGAGGGAGTGCCGCACTGTCGGAGGGCCAGCGCTGAGGGAGTGCCGCACTGTCGGAGGGTCAGTAGTGCGACACTGCTGCACTGTCGGAGGGTCAGTGCTGAGGGAGTGCCGCACTGTCGGAGGGTCAGTGCTGAGGGAGTGCCGCACTGTCGGAGGGTCAGTAGTGCGGCACTGCTGCACTGTCGGAGGGTCAGTGCTGAGGGAGTGCCGCACTGTCGGAGGGTCAGTGCTGAGGGAGTGCCGCACTGTCGGAGGGTCAGTGCTGAGGGAGTGCCGCACTGTCGGAGGGTCAGTAGTGCGGCACTGCTGCACTGTCGGAGGGCCAGCGCTGAGGGAGTGCCGCACTGTCGGAGGGTCAGTAGTGCGGCACTGCTGCACTGTCGGAGGGTCAGTGCTGAGGGAGTGCCGCACTGTCGGAGGGTCAGTGCTGAGGGAGTGCCGCACTGTCGGAGGGTCAGTAGTGCGGCACTGCTGCACTGTCGGAGGGTCAGTGCTGAGGGAGTGCCGCACTGTCGGAGGGCCAGCGCTGAGGGAGTGCCGCACTGTCGGAGGGCCAGCGCTGAGGGAGTGCCGCACTGTCGGAGGGTCAGTAGTGCGGCACTGCTGCACTGTCGGAGGGTCAGTGCTGAGGGAGTGCCGCACTGTCGGAGGGTCAGTGCTGAGGGAGTGCCGCACTGTCGGAGGGTCAGTAGTGCGGCACTGCTGCACTGTCGGAGGGTCAGTGCTGAGGGAGTGCCGCACTGTCGGAGGGTCAGTGCTGAGGGAGTGCCGCACTGTCGGAGGGTCAGTGCTGAGGGAGTGCCGCACTGTCGGAGGGTCAGTAGTGCGGCACTGCTGCACTGTCGGAGGGTCAGCGCTGAGGGAGTGCCGCACTGTCGGAGGGTCAGTAGTGCGGCACTGCTGCACTGTCGGAGGGTCAGTGCTGAGGGAGTGCCGCACTGTCGGAGGGTCAGTGCTGAGGGAGTGCCGCACTGTCGGAGGGTCAGTAGTGCGGCACTGCTGCACTGTCGGAGGGTCAGTGCTGAGGGAGTGCCGCACTGTCGGAGGGCCAGCGCTGAGGGAGTGCCGCACTGTCGGAGGGCCAGCGCTGAGGGAGTGCCGCACTGTCGGAGGGTCAGTAGTGCGGCACTGCTGCACTGTCGGAGGGTCAGTGCTGAGGGAGTGCCGCACTGTCGGAGGGTCAGTGCTGAGGGAGTGCCGCACTGTCGGAGGGTCAGTAGTGCGGCACTGCTGCACTGTCGGAGGGTCAGTGCTGAGGGAGTGCCGCACTGTCGGAGGGTCAGTGCTGAGGGAGTGCCGCACTGTCGGAGGGTCAGTGCTGAGGGAGTGCCGCACTGTCGGAGGGTCAGTAGTGCGGCACTGCTGCACTGTCGGAGGGTCAGTGCTGAGGGAGTGCCGCACTGTCGGAGGGTCAGTGCTGAGGGAGTGCCGCACTGTCGGAGGGTCAGTAGTGCGGCACTGCTGCACTGTCGGAGGGTCAGTGCTGAGGGAGTGCCGCACTGTCGGAGGGCCAGCGCTGAGGGAGTGCCGCACTGTCGGAGGGCCAGCGCTGAGGGAGTGCCGCACTGTCGGAGGGTCAGTAGTGCGACACTGCTGCACTGTCGGAGGGTCAGTGCTGAGGGAGTGCCGCACTGTCGGAGGGTCAGTGCTGAGGGAGTGCCGCACTGTCGGAGGGTCAGTAGTGCGGCACTGCTGCACTGTCGGAGGGTCAGTGCTGAGGGAGTGCCGCACTGTCGGAGGGTCAGTGCTGAGGGAGTGCCGCACTGTCGGAGGGTCAGTGCTGAGGGAGTGCCGCACTGTCGGAGGGTCAGTAGTGCGGCACTGCTGCACTGTCGGAGGGCCAGCGCTGAGGGAGTGCCGCACTGTCGGAGGGTCAGTAGTGCGGCACTGCTGCACTGTCGGAGGGTCAGTGCTGAGGGAGTGCCGCACTGTCGGAGGGTCAGTGCTGAGGGAGTGCCGCACTGTCGGAGGGTCAGTAGTGCGGCACTGCTGCACTGTCGGAGGGTCAGTGCTGAGGGAGTGCCGCACTGTCGGAGGGCCAGCGCTGAGGGAGTGCCGCACTGTCGGAGGGCCAGCGCTGAGGGAGTGCCGCACTGTCGGAGGGTCAGTAGTGCGGCACTGCTGCACTGTCGGAGGGTCAGTGCTGAGGGAGTGCCGCACTGTCGGAGGGTCAGTGCTGAGGGAGTGCCGCACTGTCGGAGGGTCAGTAGTGCGGCACTGCTGCACTGTCGGAGGGTCAGTGCTGAGGGAGTGCCGCACTGTCGGAGGGTCAGTGCTGAGGGAGTGCCGCACTGTCGGAGGGTCAGTGCTGAGGGAGTGCCGCACTGTCGGAGGGTCAGTAGTGCGGCACTGCTGCACTGTCGGAGGGTCAGCGCTGAGGGAGTGCCGCACTGTCGGAGGGTCAGTAGTGCGGCACTGCTGCACTGTCGGAGGGTCAGTGCTGAGGGAGTGCCGCACTGTCGGAGGGTCAGTGCTGAGGGAGTGCCGCACTGTCGGAGGGTCAGTAGTGCGGCACTGCTGCACTGTCGGAGGGTCAGTGCTGAGGGAGTGCCGCACTGTCGGAGGGCCAGCGCTGAGGGAGTGCCGCACTGTCGGAGGGCCAGCGCTGAGGGAGTGCCGCACTGTCGGAGGGCCAGCGCTGAGGGAGTGCCGCACTGTCGGAGGGCCAGCGCTGAGGGAGTGCCGCACTGTCGGAGGGTCAGTTGTGCGGCACTGCTGCACTGTCGGAGGGTCAGTGCTGAGGGAGTGCCGCACTGTCGGAGGGTCAGTGCTGAGGGAGTGCCGCACTGTCGGAGGGTCAGTAGTGCGGCACTGCTGCACTGTCGGAGGGTCAGTGCTGAGGGAGTGCCGCACTGTCGGAGGGTCAGTGCTGAGGGAGTGCCGCACTGTCGGAGGGTCAGTGCTGAGGGAGTGCCGCACTGTCGGAGGGTCAGTAGTGCGGCACTGCTGCACTGTCGGAGGGTCAGTGCTGAGGGAGTGCCGCACTGTCGGAGGGTCAGTGCTGAGGGAGTGCCGCACTGTCGGAGGGTCAGTGCTGAGGGAGTGCCGCACTGTCGGAGGGTCAGTGCTGAGGGAGTGCCGCACTGTCGGAGGGTCAGTGCTGAGGGAGTGCCGCACTGTCGGAGGGTCAGTAGTGCGGCACTGCTGCACTGTCGGAGGGTCAGTGCTGAGGGAGTGCCGCACTGTCGGAGGGTCAGTGCTGAGGGAGTGCCGCACTGTCGGAGGGTCAGTGCTGAGGGAGTGCCGCACTGTCGGAGGGTCAGTAGTGCGGCACTGCTGCACTGTCGGAGGGTCAGCGCTGAGGGAGTGCCGCACTGTCGGAGGGTCAGTAGTGCGGCACTGCTGCACTGTCGGAGGGTCAGTGCTGAGGGAGTGCCGCACTGTCGGAGGGTCAGTGCTGAGGGAGTGCCGCACTGTCGGAGGGTCAGTAGTGCGGCACTGCTGCACTGTCGGAGGGTCAGTGCTGAGGGAGTGCCGCACTGTCGGAGGGCCAGCGCTGAGGGAGTGCCGCACTGTCGGAGGGCCAGCGCTGAGGGAGTGCCGCACTGTCGGAGGGCCAGCGCTGAGGGAGTGCCGCACTGTCGGAGGGTCAGTTGTGCGGCACTGCTGCACTGTCGGAGGGTCAGTGCTGAGGGAGTGCCGCACTGTCGGAGGGTCAGTGCTGAGGGAGTGCCGCACTGTCGGAGGGTCAGTAGTGCGGCACTGCTGCACTGTCGGAGGGTCAGTGCTGAGGGAGTGCCGCACTGTCGGAGGGTCAGTGCTGAGGGAGTGCCGCACTGTCGGAGGGTCAGTGCTGAGGGAGTGCCGCACTGTCGGAGGGTCAGTAGTGCGGCACTGCTGCACTGTCGGAGGGTCAGTGCTGAGGGAGTGCCGCACTGTCGGAGGGTCAGTGCTGAGGGAGTGCCGCACTGTCGGAGGGTCAGTGCTGAGGGAGTGCCGCACTGTCGGAGGGTCAGTGCTGAGGGAGTGCCGCACTGTCGGAGGGTCAGTGCTGAGGGAGTGCCGCACTGTCGGAGGGTCAGTGCTGAGGGAGTGCCGCACTGTCGGAGGGTCAGTGCTGAGGGAGTGCCGCACTGTCGGAGGGTCAGTGCTGAGGGAGTGCCGCACTGTCGGAGGGTCAGTGCTGAGGGAGTGCCGCACTGTCGGAGGGTCAGTGCTGAGGGAGTGCCGCACTGTCGGAGGGTCAGTGCTGAGGGAGTGCCGCACTGTCGGAGGGTCAGTGCTGAGGGAGTGCCGCACTGTCGGAGGGTCAGTGCTGAGGGAGTGCCGCACTGTCGGAGGGTCAGTGCTGAGGGAGTGCCGCACTGTCGGAGGGTCAGTGCTGAGGGAGTGCCGCACTGTCGGAGGGTCAGTGCTGAGGGAGTGCCGCACTGTCGGAGGGTCAGTGCTGAGGGAGTGCCGCACTGTTGGAGGGTCAGTAGTGCGGCACTGCTGCACTGTCGGAGGGTCAGAGCTGAGGGAGTGCCGCACTGTCGGAGGGTCAGAGCTGAGGGAGTGCCGCACTGTCGGAGGGTCAGCGCTGAGGGAGTGCCGCACTGTCGGAGGGTCAGCGCTGAGGGAGTGCCGCACTGTCGGCGGGTCAGTGCTGAGGGAGTGCCGCACTGTCGGAGGGTCAGTGCTGAGGGAGTGCCGCACTGTCGGAGGGTCAGTGCTGAGGGAGTGCCGCACTGTCGGAGGGTCAGTGCTGAGGGAGTGCCGCACTGTCGGAGGGTCAGTGCTGAGGGAGTGCCGCACTGTCGGAGGGTCAGTGCTGAGGGAGTGCCGCACTGTCGGAGGGTCAGTGCTGAGGGAGTGCCGCACTGTCGGAGGGTCAGTGCTGAGGGAGTGCCGCACTGTCGGAGGGTCAGTGCTGAGGGAGTGCCGCACTGTCGGAGGGTCAGTGCTGAGGGAGTGCCGCACTGTCGGAGGGTCAGTGCCGAGGGAGTCCAGTGTTAATAGCCAGCTCCTGACCCCACCCCGGTGTGTGTCACTTACCTCCCAGTTGTCTTGGTTTGTCCACAGGACACAGTTGAGCCGGGATTTCAGGTAGACCTTGACAAGGGCAGCAAGGCACAGGGTGAACAAAGGGCTCCAAATTGGTTTGACACCCCTCAGCCAGCTGCAGACACCCACCTCACAACTCGCACCCACCCCCCCCCCCCCACAACCACCCCCAGAGCCACAAACTGATAATACCTTCCCCGCTGCCCACACCAGTCCTTCGCCCCCCCCAAACAAAAACCTGTCCTCCACCTAATTAATCTCCCCCCCCCCCCCCCACCCCACGCGCACCATCCAGACCTCTGGGTGGATAAGCAACTTCCTGGGGGTGGAATCTCTCACTTAAGGGTGCGGTGGGCATGACTGTGATCTCTCTGAGGGGGGGGTGGGAGAAAGCTCTTTTGTGGGGGGTGTGGAATCTCTCTGGGGAGGGGTTTGCTGGAGTATTCTGGGGTGAGAGAGGGGTGTAGCATCTCTCGAGGGGAGCAGATAAAGGTGCAGCAAGATCTCTCTGCGGGTGGAGGGGCACTATGGGAGCAGTGTGTGGGATTACTCTTTGAGGGTGGGTGGGGGATCTCTGATGGGTTAGGGCGTCGCAAATTGCCTGGGGTGCTGTGGATGGAGTCAATGCTGGGAGGTCACAGTGAGGGTGGGGGCACGTACGGGGTCAGAGCGGGGCGGGGAGGGAGTCAGAGAGAGGGTCACAGCTAGGGGGAGGGGGGGTGGAGGGGAGGGAGACGGGGTTGGGGCGGGGGCAGAGAAGGGTAGGGGGTCAGAGCAGGGGCTGGGGGGCGTGGATAGGGTCACAGGGGCAGGGATGGGGTCAGAGCGGCGGATGGGGTCAGAGGGGCATGGACAGGTTCGGGGGGCGCGGGAGGTGCGTGGATGGGGTCAGAGCGGCGATGGGGGCGGGGTCATAGCAGGGGTGGGGGGTAGTGGATGTGCTCTGAGCAGGGGTGGTGACGAGGGTCAGAGCAGAGTTGGGGGTACAGGGTCGCAGTCAGAGCAGGTTGGGCGTGTATTGATGGCGTTAGGGCGGGGTCAGGGATGGGGGCGGGGTCGTGGGCATGGGCAGAAAAATGGGCGGGGTCAGGGATGGGGGCAGGGTCGTGGGCAGGGCAGAAAAATGGGCGGGGTCAGGGCAGGGATGGGGTCAGGCCGGGGGCGGGGGTGTGTGAATGGGCTCCGAACGGGGGTGGGATGTGTGAATGGGCTCCGAGCGGGGGTGGGGTGTGTGAATGGGCTCCGAGCGGGGGTGGGGTGTGTGAATGGGCTCCGAGCGGGGGTGGGGGGGTGTGAATGGGCTCCGAGCGGGGGTGGGGTGTGTGAATGGGCTCCGAGCGGGGGTGGGGGGGTGTGAATGGGCTCCGAGCGGGGGTGGGGGGGTGTGAATGGGCTCCGAGCGGGGGGTGGGGGTGGGGGTGTGTGTGAACGGGCTCCGAGCGGGGGTGTGTGTGTGTGTGTGTGTGTGTGTGTGTGAACGGGCTGCGAGCGGGGGTGGGGGGATGGGAGTGGGGGTGTGTGAACGGGCTGCGAGCGGGGGTGGGGGAGGGGTGTGTGAACAGGCTCCGAGCGGGGGTGGGGGTGTGTGTGAACGGGCTGCGAGCGGGGGTGGGGGATGGGAGTGGGGGTGTGTGAACGGGCTGCGAGCGGGGGTGGGGGATGGGAGTGGGGGTGTGTGAACGGGCTCCGAGTGGGGGTGGGGGTTGGGGGGGGGGTGTGATGGGGGTGTGTGAACGGGCTCCGAGTGGGGGTGGGGGATGGGAGTGGGGGGTGATGGGGGGGTGTGAGCGGGCGATGGGGGGTGTGAACAGGCTCCGAGCGGGGGTGGGAGTGGGGGTGTGTGAGAACGGGCTCCAAGCGGGGGTGGGGGAGGTGATGGGGGTGTGTGAACGGGCTGCAAGCGGGCCCCCTCACCTTGTGCAGCAGCTCCTTGCTGCCCAGGTCATGTATCCGCAGGAAGCGATCCAGCCCACAGGAGGCCACCAAGGGCAGGCTGCAGTGGGTTTGGATACCGCGGATACTCCCGGCCTGGCCTTTCAGGCACTTCAGCAGCCTCCCTGCGGGTGACAACAGACAGGACGCTCAGTGAAGGCCCGTCAGACACAACCACGCCCCAAGCCACCCCCTCCCCCTACAATCACTCTCTTCCAACTTCCCAGGCTCTGCCCGGCTGATCGCGCTGGAACCACTACCATTTATCAACCCCCTCGGCATCTCCGACTATTCCCAATTCCCCAACACAGTGCTGACCTGTTAGCCTTCCCAACTCTCTCCCCCTGGAGGGCGGTGGGAAATGGAGAGTGTCTCCATGCCTTCCAGGTTTAGCACAAGAACCTTTTGGACAGCTTACTGTCCCCTGCTCTGTTAGAATCAAAGACAGGGTTCAGCAGGGAAACAGACCCTTCGGTCCAACTCGCCCATGCTAACCAGATATCCTCACTTTGCCAGCAGCCGGCCCATATCCCTCCAAACCCTTCCTATCCATGTCCCCATCCAGATGCCTCTTACATTGGTCATTGTACCAGCCTCCACCACTTCCTCTGGCAGCTCATTCCATACACACACCACCCTCTGGGTGAAAAAGTTGCCCCCGAGGTCTCTTTTATATCTTCCCCCTCTCACCCTAAACCTATGGCCTCTAGTTTTGAACTCCCCAACCCCAGGGAAAATACTTTGTCTATTTACCCTATCATAACATCTATAAGGTCACCCCTCAGCCTCCGACACTCCAGGGAAAACAGCCCCAGCCTGTTCAGCCTCTCCTGTAGCTCAAACCCTCCAACTCTGGCAACATCCATGTCAATCTTTTCTGAACCCTTTCAAGTTTCACAACATCCTTCCGATAGGAAGGAGACCAGAATTGCACGCAATATTCCAACAGTGGCCTAACCAATGTCCTGTACAGCTGCAACATGACCTCCCAACTCCTGTACTCAATGCTCTGACCAATAAAGGAAAGCATACCAAACGCCTTCTTCACTATCCTATTACCTGCAACTCCACTTTCAAGGAGCTATGAACCTGCACTCCAAGGTCTCTTTGCTCAGCAACACTCCCAAGACCTTACCATTAAGTGTATAAGTCCTGCTAAGATTTGCTTTCCCAAAATGCAGCACCTCGCATTTATCTGAATTAAACTCCATCTGCCACTCCTTGGCCCATCTGGTCCAGATCCTGTTGTAATCTGAGGTAACCCTCTTCGCTGTCCACCACACCTCCAATTTTGGTGTCATCTGCAAACTTACTAACCATACCTTTTATGCTCACGTCTAAATCACTGATATAAATGTTCATGTAGACAGGTTCTATGAGAGTCCAGAGGTATGATGTCCTCCTGTTTCTGTGTGACAGAAGAGATGGGAGCTGATTTGGCTTTTCTCCTGTCCCTGTCTAGCAGGCACCAGTGGGGCTGAATGGCCTTTGCGTTCCTGTCTAATGGAGGCCGAATGGCCTTCTCCTGTTCTGACAATGAGCCTGTTGGCGATATTACACGAGGAACCGCGCCCCCTGGTCGGTTCCCAATCCGAGATTCAAACCCACCAGGAATTGGCCGGGAATGGGGAACGGGAGAGGCAGCCGCTCACCTTTCCGGATATCCAGGACAGCCACCTGTCCGTGCGTGTTGCCCACGACGACTGAACTGCAGGAGGAAAAGGGCACTGTCAGAGACGCGGCTGCGGCCCACTCCATCCTGTCCTATCCGAACCCTGTCGCCATGGCGACCCCACCAATCTCGCTCCATTGCACGCCCTCTCTCTCTCTCTCTCGAGGGAGCCTCACCTCCGCCTGAGCAGAGCATCTCCGGACGGGAGCGGGAGCAGGCGGTGTCAGCAGACTCGCAACTGAACGGGACGGAGCGGGAATCTCGGCCTGGCCCAGTGGGAGCGACACATTTCCATCCTTGCACCAGGAACCTACCCTCACAACCGACAGCAAGGTTACAATCCCCGCACGGGGGCCCACTCTGGGATCTTGTTGTGCACGAGAGCGCGGCTGGGCCCCTGACATTGGAAATGTCACTGCATGGCACTCACTGCTGGTAGAACAATTAACGACAGGCTAACAGTGTAACACTCCCATGGACAGGGATAGCACGGGGTTAGATACAGAGTAAAGCTCCCTCTACACTGACCCCCCATCAAACACTTCTCAGGACAGGGACAGCACGGGGTTAGATACAGAGTAAAGCTCCCTCTACACTGACCCCCCATCAAACACTTCTCAGGACAGGGACAGCACGGGGTTAGATACAGAGTAAAGCTCCCTCTACACTGACCCCCCATCAAACACTTCTCAGGACAGGGACAGCACGGGGTTAGATACAGAGTAAAGCTCCCTCTACACTGACCCCCCATCAAACACTTCTCAGGACAGGGACAGCACGGGGTTAGATACAGAGTAAAGCTCCCTCTACACTGTCCCCCCCATCAAATACCCCCTAGGACAGGGACAGCACGGGGTTAGATACAGAGTAAAGCTCCCTCTACACTGTCCCCCCCATCAAATACCCCCCAGGACAGGGACAGCACGGGGTTAGATACAGAGTAAAGCTCCCTCTACGCTGTCCCCCCATCAAACACTCCCCAGGACAGGGATAGCACGGGGTTAGATACAGAGTAAAGCTCCCTCTACGCTGTCCCCCCATCAAACACTCCCCAGGACAGGGATAGCACGGGGTTAGATAGAGTAAAGCTCCCTCTACACTCACTTGCCATCAGGTGTCAAGGACATGGCGGTTAATGGGTATTCATCGTACTTCATCTCCAGAACAGGCCTGCGCTGCGGAGAGCTGGGGTCATAGACACGTACCTGTGGGCACAGGGACATCACTAACACAAACACATCCAACATGGTTACCACACAGCTGGGCACAGGGCTGTCACTGTCGCACGCTGGGGTACTGTACAGTTGGGGACAGGACTGTCAATGTGTAACACTGGGATACAGTAATGGGTAGGGACAAGTCTGTCTCTGTATAACACTGGGGTACAGTACGGGTAGGGACAAGTCTGTCTCTGTATAACACTGGGGTACAGTACTGGTGGGGACAGGTCTGTCCCTGTATAACACTGGGGTACAGTACTGGTGGGGACAGGTCTGTCCCTGTATAACACTGGGGTACAGTACTGGTGGGGACAGGTCTGTCTCTGTATAACACTGGGGTACAGTACTGGTGGGGACAGGTCTGTCCCTGTATAACACTGGGGTACAGTACTGGTGGGGACAGGTCTGTCCCTGTATAACACTGGGGTACAGTACTGGTGGGGACAGGTCTGTCACTGTAACACTGGGGTACAGTACTGGTGGGGACAGGTCTGTCACTGTATAACACTGGGGTACAGTACGGGTGGGGACAGGTCTGTCACTGTATAACACTGGGGTACAGTACGGGTGGGGACAGGTCTGTCACTGTATAACACTGGGGTACAGTACGGGTGGGGACAGGTCATACAGTCACAGGGTTATACAGGACGACAACAGACCTTTTGTTCCAAACCGTCCATGCTGACAATATTTCCCCAACGTAACTAGCCCGATGTGTCTGTACGTGGCTCGTATCGCTCCAAACATTTCCTATCTGTATACCCGTCCAAATCGCTTTTAAAGGGTTAACAGGACCCGTGTGCACCACCTCCTCTGGAGGCTCTTTCCATGTGTTAACCCACCCCCGACGGGTTCACCTCTCAACTTTAGTACATGCCCTTTAGCTTTGGACTCCCCCTCACACCAGGGAAAAGACCCTTTGCTCTTCACTTTATCCACGCCCCCTCGTGACTTTATAAACCTCCTCAACCACCTGCAGTGAAAAAGGCCCCGGCCTTTCCTTCCTACTCGAACCCTCCAATCTCAGTGACATCCTTGGGCCATCTTCACTGCCCCCTCTCCAATTTAATAACATCCTTGCAGCAGGGTGACCAGAAATGGACAGAGTACTCCAAATGAAACCTTACTGATGTCCTGTATTGTGATTTTGGAGAAGATTTGTAGCTCGGGTTGACGACATGGATGTAGGTTTGCTCGCTGAGTTGGAAGGTTCATTTTCAGACGTTTCGTCACCATGATGAGGTAACATCGTCAGTGAGAGTGTCTCTGATGGGGTACTGACGGTATGTCTCACCTCTCCCTTTATAGGGCTTGGTTCTTTAAGGTGCGTGATGTCCGTTCCGGTTATTTCTTTCCCCTCCCCAAGAGAAGGGGGGATGTGATCTAAATCGATGCGTTTACGGATGGCGTCGCAGTCAAACAAGCAGAAACCTTGCCACCAGCATAGATGAACACCAACTAACCACCAAAAGACATGACCCACTCTCACCTGTTCCCATATATACAGGCAAAGGAGGACATCGCTTTGGGACAGCACACACAGATGAAACAAAGACACAGACAAGGCATTCTAACCAGAACTCCATCAATAAACACATCAATTTAGACCCCATCTTCCCTTGAGAAAAAGGTCTGGAAGTGACATCACCCACCTTAAGAAACCGCGTCCTATAGAGAGGCAGGACAGTGTTTCACTGGAAACGCTCGCTAGTGATGTCACCTTGTCATGGTGACGAAACGTCTGAAAACAAACCTTCCAGCTCCGCGAGCTACATTCAATGTCTTGTACAACTGCAACATGACATCCCAACTCCTACACTCAGTGGTCTGAGCAATGAAGGCCAGCGTGTTAAACATCTTCCTCACCACCCTGGTCTGGTCTGATCAGTTACTGCCTGACACCCGGAGGGCGGGGGGGAGGGGTGCAGCACACTTGGTTCTGTCCGCGATCCTCACAATGAGCAGCGGGTACTGAAGACTGGGCCCTACCTGGCTGTGTCCCGTGCAGGTGATGATTCTGTCTGAGTCGGGGACGAACTGGATATCTCTCACCCAGACGGGGACCCTCAGATCCAGCCAGTCGTTCCGCACCTTCGGCAAAAACAAATATTGACCAGAGGGTGAGAAATCCCGCCACCGGGAGCGAGAAACTGAAACCACGGGCGACAGGGTGAAAGGTGGGAAACGCCGTTTTGGTCTCGCCCTCCCGCAGCGAGAGGACGTTGTCAATCGTCATTCCCAACGGCACTGTGGGTGTGCCAATGGTCCCTAGACTGCAGAGGGCCCGACAAACCTGATTGGGGATGGGCCGGGCCCGGTTTAAAACAACACAGCAGGGCGAGGAGGTCAATGCAAAGCCATCACAAAGATCATTCAGAGATCTCACACTAGAGCAAAGAATCGGGCGTGACAGGAAAGGTACGAGAGAGAGAGATGGAGTGAGAGGGGGAGATACACAGAGGGAGGCAGAGATGGGGAGACAGAGAGAACGCGGATGGGGATGGGGCGAGGTGGAGGAGGGCCAGATAGAGGGGTGGGAGGAGAGAGACAGACAGAGATGGGGAGAGAGAATGAGAGACGATGGTGGGAGGGAGGAAGAAAGAGAGCATGAGAGATATAGATAGATGGATGGGAGGAGGGGAGGCCGGGAGATGGACAGGGGAACAAGTTGGGCTGTGAGGGAGGGAGACGTGGGAGCAAGAGTTATGGGGGAGCGCAAGCAAGACACTGGGTGGGGGGGGGAAAAGAGAGAGAGAGAGAGACAGGGAGGGGGCATGAGATAAACGGCGAGAGGGATAGTGCAAAGCAGAGGACGAGAGAGAGAAAGGGATGGGAGAGATAGGGATGCGAGAGAGAGGGAGGGGAGGGAGAGAGAGAAGGAGGGAGGAGGCACGGCATGAGGGAAAGCAAGAAATTGGGGAGGTGGGGGGGGGGGGGGGGGGAAGTGAAGAAAGAGAAAATGCGATGGAATGTGAGAGAGAGAGAGAGAAAGAAAGAAAATGCATATGTGGGAGAGAGAGAGAAAGGGGGAAATATATGACTAAACACCTAGCAGTTGTGGGGTCCTTACCCACCTTGAGCTCCCTCAGGCCAAGTTTAGCCTGACATTTGCTGAGAGCTGGAGAAACTGCGAGGGAATGGGGATGGGAGACAGTGGGTGCCCAGGGTGAGAGTTGGACTGATGCTGGGACTGGGACTGGGACTAGCTATCGAGGGGGGAGAGGATATCACGGTTTCCCTGTCCATTCAGCTTACGTTCTTGGCCTTGAACACAGGCTCCTGCAGCCTCTGCAGGTCCCACACTTTCAGCTCGTTCTCCTTCCCTCCAGTCGCCACTCGCTCTGGCCTCCCAGGATTCTGACGCATTCGACACACCCCACGGCCCACTTGTATCTGAACAGAGAGAACCGTCATAGTCATAGAGACGTACAGCACGGAAACAGACCCTTCGGTCCAACCCGTCCATGCTGACCAGATATCCCAAACCAATCCAGTCCCACCAGCCAGCACCCGGCCCATATCCCTCCAAACCCTTCCTATTCATGTCCCCATCCAAAAGCCTCTTAAATGTTGCAATTGTACCAGCCTCCACCACTTCCTCTGGCAGCTCATTCCATACCCGCACCACCCTCTGTGAAAAAATTGCCCCTTAGGTCTCTTTTATATCTTTCTCCTCTGGTTCTGGACTCCCCCACCCCAGGGAAAAGACTTTGTCTATTTATCCTATCCGTGCCCCTCAATTTTATAAACCTCTATAAGGTCACCCCTCAGCCTCCGAAGTTCCAAGGAAAACACCCCAGCCTGTTCAGCCTCTCCCTGTAGCTCAGATCCTCCAACTCTGGCAACATCCTTGTAAATCTTTCCTGAACCCTTTCAAGTTTCACAACATCTTTCCAATAGGAAGGAGACCAGAATTGCACACAATATTCCAACAGTGGCCTAACCAATGTCCTGTACAGCCGCAACATGACCTCCCACCTCCTGTACTCAATACTCTGACCAATAAAGGAAAGCATACCAATCACCTTCTTCACTATCCTATTACCTGCGACTCCACTTTCAAGGAGCTATGAACCTGCACTCCAAGGTCGCTTTGTTCAGCAACACTCCCTAGGACCTTACCATTAAGTGGATAAGTCCTGCTAAGATTTGCTTTCCCAAAATGCAGCATCTCGCATTTATCAGAATTAAACTCCATCTGCCACTTCTCAGCCCATTGGCCCATCTGGTCCAGATCCTGTTATAATCTGAGGTAACCCTCCTCGCTGTCCACTACACCTCCAATTTTGGTGTCATCTGCAAACTTACTAACGTACAGTTATGCTCACATCCAAACCATTTATATAAATGACAAAAAGTAGAGGGCCCAGCACCGATCCTTGTGGCACTCCACTGGTCACAGGCCTCCAGCCTGAAAAACCACCCTCCACCACCACCCTCTGTCTTCTACCTTTGAGCCAGTTCTGTATCCAAATGGCTAGTTCTCCCTGTATTCTATGAGATCTAACCTTGCTAATCAGTCTCCCACGGGGAACCTTGTCGAACGCCTTACTGAAGTCCATATAGATCACATCTACTGCTCTGCCCTCATCAATCATCTTTGTTACTTCTTCAAAAAACTCAATCAAGTTTGTGAGACATGATTTCCCACGCACAAAGCCATGTTGACTATCCCGAATCAGTCCTTGCCTTTCCAAATACATGTACATCCTGTCCCTCAGGATTCCCTCCAACAACTTGCCCACCACCGAGGTCAGGCTCACCGGTCTATAGTTCCCTGGCTTGCCTTTACTGCCCTTCTTAAACAGTGGCACCACGTTTGCCAACCTCCAGTCTTCCGGCCCCTCACATGTGACTATCGATGGTACAAATATCTCAGCAAGAGGCCCAGCAATTACTTCTCTGGCTTCCCACAGAGTTCTCGGATACACTAGATCAGGTCCTGGGGATTTATCCACCTTTAACTGTTTCAAGACATCCAGCACTTCCTCCTCTGTAATCTGGATATTTTGCAAGATGTCACCATCTATTTCCCTACAGTCTATATCTTCCATCTCCTTTTCCACAGTAAATACTGATGCAAAATATTCATTTAGTATCTCCCCCATTTTCTGTGGCTCCACACAAAGGCCGCCTTGCTGATCTTTGAGGGGCCCTATTCTCTCCCTAGTTCTCCAGCTTCATTTCCCCTCCCCCCACTTTTTCTCAGTCCCAACACCCAGACTCAGCACTGCCTTCCTAACCTGCAATCTTCTTCCTGACCTCACCGCCCCCTCCCCACTCTGGCCTATCACCCTCACCTTAACCTCCTTCCACCTATCGCATCTCCAACACCCCTCCCCCAAGTCCCTCCTCCCTACCTTTTATCTTAGCCTGCTGGGCACACTTTCCTCATTCCTGAAGAAGGGCTTATGCCCGAAATGTCGATTCTCCTGCTCCTTGGAAGCTGCCTGACCTGCTGCGCTTTTCCAGCAACACATGTTTAAGCTCCACACAAAGGCCGCCTTGCTGATCTTCGAGGGGCCCTATTCTCTCCCTAGTTACCCTTTTGTCCTTAATATATTTGTAAAAACCCTTTGGATTCTCCTCGATTCTATTTGCCAAAGCTATCTCATGTCCCCGTTTTGCCCTCCTGATTTCCCTCTTCAGTATACTCCTACTGCCTTTATACTCTTCTAAGGATTCACTCGCTCTATCCTGTCTATACCTGACATATGCTTCCTTCTTTTTCTTAACCAAACCCTCAATTTCTTTAGTCATCCAGCATTCCCTATACCTACCAACCTTCCCTTTCACCCTGACAGGAATATACTTTCTCTGGATTCTTGTTATCTCATTTCTGAAGGCTTCCCATTTTCCAGCCGTCCCTTTACCTGCCTCCAATCAGTTTTCCAAAGTTCTTGCCTAATACCGTCAAAATCGGCCTTTCTCCAACTTAGAACTTCAATTTTGAGATCTGGTCTATCCTTTTCCATCACTATTTTAAAACAAGTAGAATTATGGTTCATGTAATACTGCCGTGAGCTATCGGATCCAAGGCCCTGGCCCAGCTCACCAGGCCGAGATGGGGAATGCCTCTTACCTGATCGGCTGAATCCTCGTTCCACACCTTGAGAAGGCCAGACTCAGTACAGGTGACGAGGGAGCTGTGGGTGGGAAGACAGAGGATAACTGGTATCTCACTTGAACTGCAGAACTTCGCTCCCCTCCTCACTCAAACTCAAAGCCCCAGATTGTACCCCCTTAATACACAGTCCCTCTGCTGAGGGAGTGTGTGTGCAGGCCTCAGTGCGGGCACGCAAGAGAAAGAAAGAGAGCGAGTGAGACCACACGCGAGAGGGTGTCTTTGTGGGGGGGGGGGGGGGTGGCGCGTGTCTTTGTGGGGGGGGGCGCATGTGTCTTTGTGGGGGCGAGTGTGTGTCTTTGTGGGGGGGGTGAATTGTGTCTGTGGGGGAGGGGAAACGAGTATCTTTGTGGGGGGGGGAAGGGCGAGTGTGTGTCTTTGTGGGGGGGCATGTGTATTTGTGAGGGAGACGTGTGTGTCTTTGTAGGGGGGAGAGTGTGTGTCTGTGTGGGGCGGGTGTGTCTTTGTGTGGGAGAGTCTGTGTGGGGGGCGTGTGTGTCTGTGTGTGTGGGGGAGGGGCGTGTGTGTCTGTGTGTGTGGGGGGGAGGGGCGTGTGTGTCTGTGTGTGGGGGGAGGGGCGTGTGTGTCCGTGTGTGGGGGGTGTGTGTGTCTGTGTGGGGGGAGGGGCGTGTGTGTCTGTGTGTGGGGTGGGGTGTCTGTGTGGAGAGCGTGCCTTTGTGTGTGTGTGTCTTTGTGTGTGCACCTCAGAGTCCGTGTGCGAGCTGTCGATGGTACACAGCGCTGCTGGTGGAGGGAGTGGGTGCCCTCCAAACGAGCGGGGGCTGCTCTGTCCCTGGATGGGGTCGAGCTTCTCGAGTGTTGTAGGAGCTGCCCCCCCATTCAGGGACAAGTGGGGAGTGTTCCCTCACCCTCCTGACTCGCGCCTCGTCGATGGTGAGACAGGCTTCGGGGGGGACGAGCCAGGAGGGAAGTTACTCACTGCAGGATTCCCAGCCTCTGCCTTGCTCTTGTAGCTGCTGTGCTCATGTGGCTAGCCCGATAGAATTGCTAAGTGTACTGTGTACATCTGAGGAGATAGACGCTGCGTTGGAAGCAGTTCAGAGAGGGTGAAGGGGATGTTTTATGGAGAATACTTGATCCTTGAGGAAACAGAGAGATGACCAAAGCAGAACACACCGGCTTGGAGTTTCGGGAGAGGCTGGGACTTCCTTGACCTAGAGTGTAGCAGTCGAGGGGTGACCTTGCGGAGGTTTATAAAACCATGAGGGGTTTAGATAATGTGAATAGCTGAGGTCCTTTCCCTTGGGAGGGGGGAGTTCAAAAGTAGGGGGCACATTTTTCAGGTGAGAGGAGAAGGATTTATAAAGGGACGTGAGGGTCAGCCTTTTCACACAGAGGGGGGTTCATGTGTAGAATGAGCTCCCAGCCGTAGGTGCAGGTACAGTTAGAACACTTCAAACCAATTTGGAAGGGGAGACAAATTGGAACGGTTTAGAGGGTCAAACACAGGCAAGTGGGAATGAGGTTAGTTTGGGAAATGTGGCCAGTATGGGGGAGTAGGGGTGAAGGGTCTGTTCCCGTACTGTACGACTCTTGGATAAGTTCCTGAGGGAGCCTGACAGATGGACATGCTGAGGGGGCCTGGAGAGGGAACACAGAATTCTTGTTTAAAACCATTTATATAAAACGACAAAAAGTAGAGGGCCCAGCACCGATCCTTGTGGCACTCCACTGGTCACAGGCCTCCAGTCTGAAAAACAACCCTCCACCACCACCCTCTCTCTTCTACCTTTGAGCCAGTTCTGTACCCAAATGGCTAGTTCTTCCTGTATTCTGTGAGATCTAACCTAGCTAACCAGTCTCCCATGGGGAACCTTGTCGAACGCCTTACTGAAGTCCATATAGATCACATCTACTGCTCTGCCCTCATCAATCTTCTAGGTTATTTCTTCAAAAAACTCAAATCAACTTTGTGGGACATGATTTCCCACGCACAAAGCTATGCTGACTAACTAAGTCCTTGCCTTCCCAAATACATGTCCATCCTGTCCCTCAGGATTCCCTCCAACAACTTGCCCACCACGGAGGTCAGGCTCACCGGTCTATAGTTCCCTGGCTTGTCCTTACCACCCTTCTTAAACAGTGGCACCACGGTTGCCAACCTCCAGTCTTCCAGCACCTCACCTGTGACTATCAATGATACAAATATCTCAGCAAGAGGCCCAGCAATCACTTCTCTAGCTTCCCACAGAGTTCTCGGGTACACCTGATCAGGTCCTGGGAATTTATTCACCTTTATGTGTCTTGTTTTTAAGACATCCAGCACTTCTGAAATGCGGACATGTCACCATCTATTTCCCCACACTGTATACCTTCCACGTCGTTCTCCACAGTAAACACTGATGCAAAATACTCGTTAAGTGACTCCCCTGTCCCCTGCGGCTCCTTGATGATCTTCGAGGGGCCCTATTCTCTCTCTAGTTACCCTTTTGTCCTTAAATGTATTTATAAAAACCCTTTGGATTCTCCTTAACGCCGTCGTGGTTGTAGATGTGTTTGCCAAGCTGGGAAGTTGATTTGCAGAAGTTTTGTCCCTAGTCTAGGTGACATCTTCAGAGTTTTGGAGCCTCCCGTGAAGCACTGCTGTACAGTCTCTTCCAGAATTTATTTGGTTCCATTTCTGCTACTTCCAGTTGCTGGTTGCAGTGGCCGGTATTTTGGCTGGTCTACATCAATGTGCTTTTTGATGGAGTCCGTGGATGAGTGCTATGTTTCTAGAAATTATCTGGCTGTCCTAAGCTTAGCTTGTCCTATGATCATTGAGTTATCCCACTCAAATTTGTGGTCCTTGTCACCAGTGTGTATGGCTAATAGGTACAGCTGGTCATGGCATTTCGTGGCTAGTTGGGGTTTGTGGATGCAGATTGCTAGTTACCTGTTTGTCCTTTATCGTGTTTCATACAGTGTTTGCTTGGAATCCTGTAAAATACGTTAGTCCTGCACATGAAGGGGATAGGGTCTTCTGTCCTGGTGAGTTGTTGTCTGAGCGTGCCTGTCACTTTATGGGCTGTCAGGAATCCGTAGGTGGGATTGTCTGAATGTCAGTTCCGAGACTTTTTTTTAATGTAAGATAACATGGTTAGTGAGCTAGGGTGGCATTTACACAAACCTTGATCTCCTTAATTCTATTTGCCAAAGCTATCTCATGTCCCCGTTTTGCCCTCCTGATTTCCCTCTTCAGTATACTCCTACTGCCTTTAAGGATTCTAAGGATTCACTCGCTCTATCCTGTCTGTACCTGACATATGCTTCCTTCTTTTTCTTAACCAAACCCTCAATTTCTTTAGTCATCCAGCATTCCCTATACCTACCAGCCTTCCCTTTCACCCTAACAGGAATATACTTTCTCTGGATTCTTGTTGTCTCATCTCTGAAGGCTTCCCATTTCCCAGCCGTCCCTTTACCTGTGAACATCTCCCTCCAATCAGCTTTCAAAAGTTTTTGCCTAATACCGTCAAAATTGGCCTTTCTCCTTCAGAGAACTTCCAACTTTTAGATCTGGTCTATCCTTTTCCATCACTATTTTAAAACGAATAGAATTATGGTCACTGGCCCCAAAGTGCTCCCCCACTGACACCTCAGTCACCTGCCCTGCCTTATTTCCCAAGAGGAGGTCAAGTTTTGCATCTTCTCTAGTAGGTACATCCACATACTGAATCAGAAAATTGTCTTGGACACACTTAGGAAATTCCTCTCCATCTAAACCCTTAACACTATGGCAGTCCCAATCTATGTTTGGAAAGTTAAACTCCCCTACCATAACCACCCTATTATTCTTACAGATGACTGAAATCTTACAAATTTGATTCTCAATTTCCCTCTGACTATTGGCGGGGGGTCTATAATACAATCCCAATAAGGTGATCATCCCTTTCTTATTTCTCAGTTCCACCCAATTAACTTGCCTGGATGTATTTCCGGGAATATCCTCCCTCAGCACAGCTCTAATCCTATCCCTGATCAAAGACGCCATTCCCCCTCCTCTCTTGCCTCCCTTTCTATCCTTCCTGGAGCATTTGTGTCAGTCCTGCCCATCCCTGAGCCATGTCTCTGTAATTGCGATGATAACCCAGTCCCGTACTCCGAACCATGCTGTGCGTGGATCTGCGTCACCTGTTAGGACTCTTGCATTGAAATAAATGCAGTTTAACTTGTCAGTCCTGCATCATTCTCTACTTTATTCCTGCCTGCCCCGTTTTGACTTCCTCCTTTTCCCAACTTTACCAGCATCAGACTGATCTATTTCCTGATGATCTCCCTGGGTCCCAACTACCCCCACCATACGAGCTTAAATCCCACCTGACATCTCACAAATGCCCCCTGATAGTCCCCCCCCAATCTGTCCTTCTTAATACAGGTCCTTTCTACCCCAGAAGAGATTGTCATGTTTTTAGATTATTAATCTCACACAAGTGTTGGCCTCCTCTGAATAGCGATGGAGGACACGAATTTGTTCACAGCCAAGAGTGACACCTTATTCACAGCGAAAGCCACCTCCCCATTTCTCCAATCCACGCCCTCACCTGTCATACACAGCCAGTCCCCGAAAGGGCCCTTCTCCCCCCGAACACTTGTGGGACTCTGTGAACTCTCCTCGCTCTGTGCAGAACGTCTTGACTGTCCCGTCCACACAGCCCAGCAGCACCTAACAGATGGGGCACAGGAGAAGGGATGGTGGGGGGGGGCGAGAGAGAAAGAGGGCAATAGGATGATTGTCTGCATTACATAACAGTGCAAGAGACACGCCTGGCTCGCACACATACCAGCTGAGGGAGCCAGGAATCCAATCTTGGAGAGCCGCGCGGTCGGGGGAGGGGGGCAGCATAGGGGAGGGGGGCGTGTTGGGGGGGGTGGGCGAGAGGGGGGAGAGAGGGGGGTGTGGGGGTGGGGGTGAGGGGTGTGGGGGTGGGGGTGGGGGG